>NW_027133071.1:0-5883 GCF_026122565.2 Emydura macquarii macquarii
GGCTGGGATCCTCGTCCTGCTGGGGGCTGTGATAGCGCTGGCTGTTTGGGGTGAGTAACTCAAGGTCACTGAGTCCTTTGCACAGCCACACGTACTTTATTAGTACAAACAGGTGCACTTAGGAGCTTAGTATGGGACACGCGTGATCTGACTGGGACAGCATCGCTGTTACACATGCAGGGGAAGTGGAACACACCCAGACGGTGCATAACCCCTCTGCCAGTGGTGTCGGCAGAAATAATGGCCAGGTTCACTATCTAGGGGTGCCTCTTAACAACACAAAACAGAACCGGCTTGAGCTCTCACCCAGTAATCTGGGAAACTGAACACCCCTGGGTGCCTCTAAGAGGCAGGACATCCCCCTCTTGCCAGCACTGAGTCTGTGTACAGCAAAAGGAAACATTTTATTAAAAGGGAAAAGGGATCCCAGCATGAATCTGGGAAACATCACCGCCACCATTCCAAAATACAAACACCCCTCCTCCTACCGTATGCTGGGCAGTGTCCTTGCCTCAGTTTCCCACCTTGCAGTGTGAAAGCCCAACAAACAAATAGCCCTTTTACCATGCCACTCCCTCCCCTGCACCCCACTCACAGTTGCCATCCTTAGTCAGCAAAGACCCAGAGTTATGGGGTTCATTCACATGGGTTCCCTGCCCCTCCCACCCCAAACTGGGAAAGGAGCCTTGGATTAATGCCTCTGCTACTGCCGCCACCTCTGCAACGGGATCAGGGCTGCTGCTGCTGCTCATGGATACTTCTGCTGCAATGCTGCAGTCTAAAATTCCCCCAAACCCAGCTCTGAGTGATTTCAGCTATTTCTGATTCCTAAGGTCTCTTCCCTGGCTTTCCCTGCAACAGGGTGCTCAGACCAGGCCTAAGAGTCAGGCCAACCCCTAGAGCTGCTCCTCAGTGATCTGATCTCACTCTAGTAATCACAGAATAAAACAAGGACTCTCTATCGAGTCCCATTTAATTACTCTATAGACATACTGTGACTCTTGAGTCTCGTGTGAAGGACAAACCAGAGGAACACTGGAGAATAATGAAACTGTTAGAAATAACCAAACAGGTTGTCCCGGGGGTGGACTGGGAAGATGGAACCCTTTATTGCCTGCTTGTTCCATATTAATTGGCTCCTGGGGACAAAAACATGGTGGTAGCCACTCCCTGACCCCTTTGTGTAATTTGTTTAACTGTTAGGTTTCCCGCAATGTGACTGTACCAAATTATACATATATTTACTTTATTGAACATTATTAAACCAAAACACCCTTACAACACTATTACCCTTATACCATTTCCACAACTATCACCCTTCAACAATTCCACAACTTCCAACTGTTCAATTGTCCTTAACCCTTATAGTATTAGTTCTTACAAAAGCTACCTTTAACCCTCTCCTTTCCCTAAATCACCTACCCCTGCATTCAGTTAACCGTATCTTAGCTTCATTTTATTATTTTTTGCTGCCATAGCTTTAACACTTCACCAGCAACGTAGTTCTGTGACTTCAAACTTTTCATTCTTTCACTTAGAGTGCTGGGCTTTTTTTTTTTTAATTCCGCCACTGTTTTTACTGAGCTGCATTGTTAAGGTGGTGTATTGTGCGTGTAAAACCTGAGCCATCAAGCACGATTTTTACAACACAGCTACCTTAGTCTATGCTTTGTGAAAAACTTTTTACATTCAAAGTGAATCCAAATTTCCCTTCACTAAAATTTCAGAAAAACAAAAGTGCAAGGGGGGGTGAGGTTAAAAACAACCAATTAGTCCTGTGAAATCAGGCGAACAGCAGCAACATTCCTTAACCTTACAACTGCGACTTTAACCCTTAGCTCTTAAACAAGAAGAAAAGTGACAGAGGAGGGGGGGAGGGGGAAAGCAGAGAGAGACTTAGGAAAAAGGAAAATCTAAGCCAAAAAAAGGTACAGAAAGCAACAGAAATCAGTGGGGCCCCTTGGAAACCTGCACCCCTAACCCTCTATCCTGGCTCTGCGAGAAGAGTGGGAGTTGCTGCCACAGCCACCAGAGTGAAACTGGGGTGTTAGCAAGCCTTGCCAGCCATCCCAAGGCTGTGCTCCAGGATTTTTCTGATACCATTTTTTGCTGATTTACCAGCTCCTCCAGATGAAATTGGCTGTCCCTGTTTTGACGGACGGTGGGGCCCTCTTCTCCGTCCGATTGGGGACCAGCAGGAATTTGGATACCAGACCAGCGGAGAAGATCCGCATTGGGTGGGCAATAGGAACAGTCACGATAGGACAAACAGTGTTATTGTGACTGAGTTTATTCTCATAGGCTGGTGGGAGGGGGGCAACAGGGACTAGATGGAAGGGAAGGATAAAGAAGGGACGGAGTAACCGAAGTTTGCTTTAAGGCGTCTACTTGACCCTTCAGGGCCAAGTTCTCTGACTTAACACAGTTAAAATCTTCCATATGGCTCTCAGCCATTCTAACCGCAAGCACACTGTGATGATTAACTGTGCGCTGCTCCTCCGGGATTTGTTGCAAGATTTTAACCGGGCTTCTAAGACTTGTAACCCAGACAAGCTCTCCCAGAGAACCTGTACCAAAATAGCCTTTCCCTTATCCTGGGAAAACCTGGATGGGAGGAAGGCTTCCACCCACCCCTGGATGACTGGCCAGTCCTGACGTCCCCTGGGAGGCACCCCTGCCTTCCCTACCGTAAAGGGCGCATCCAACATACCCATATACATGGTGAGGACTGGTGATCAGGCACATCTCTCTCCTGGGATCCTGTTTGTGATGCCAGATGTTAGAAATAACCAAACAGGTTGTCCCAGGGATGGATTGGGGAGACAGAACCCTTTATTGCCTGCTCGTTCCACCTCCATACCTCAAGCGGGGTTGCTTTACAATTCTTTTATCCATAACAGTATGTAAATGTATACATTTCCAGCAGCTCCCCATAGATCCTGATTTGGTTACATTGACACCTATAAAATGAATATTAACAACCACATGATTCATATAATTGTACCCGCCCCTGTTTGTTGTTTACAGGATTATTGCAGAGCTCAGGTACATTACCTTGTAATTTACTAACATTCTTTAAGGCATGCAGTATGCAAGGGAGGAAAAGAGGATAATGCTCTGTTCCCACCAAAGGCTTGAACAGAAGGGAGAATAGTTATTTGTTAGTCTCATTCCTTGCACAAATGGCCAGGAAAGGAGGGAAAGAAGAGAGGTAACAGAGTGTAGCTAGAATTCACACTTATTAACAGAAACAAGGTTCTGCCTGTGCCATGTCTCCGTTCCCTGTAGCTTAGGCCTGATCATTTGTCCAGCTTTTAACTCTTTACTCTCCTACAGTTAGTAGCACTGAATGCAGCTCCAGTCTGGAGGATTTCCGGTCTCGCTTGAAACGAATTCTATGTGAACCCCACAACGGCAGCTTGGCAGGTAACCCCAACTCCTACTGTCTCAGAACCATGAGTTGCTCTCCCTGGAAAAGTTTGCAGGTCTCTTGCTGTGACTAAAAACCTGGTCACCGAGTTAAAGGGACACTGTCAGCTTGAAATACAATGGGCCAGATTCTCATTCGCACTAAGGTCCTGAATCCCTTTATTTACATCACTCCAGCATTGCATTCCCTGCTGTTCAAAAACCATGAGTCAGGGCCTCAAAAATCATGAGATGTTAGAAAAATAATACTTTGAGGTTTGGGTTGTTGTGGCGTATTTTTGTTTGTTTGTTTTGGGGATTTTTTTGTTATTCATTTTTTGGTGTCTGAGGTTCTAGATCGAATTAAAGTCATATTTTCAAGCTTTTCTCCCCAACCCCTTCTCCCCTTTTTTAAAAAAACAAACCAAGCTTCTCACTTAATCACCTGACTCACTGGGGCTTCAAGGAAAAACACCAAAAATCATAAGCCTTGTGATAAATATGTGCGAGTCGGCAACACGGGCAGCAAAAAGGAGGCTAAATGTGGGAGAAAATGTTCAGTCTCTGGGGATTTTTTTATTATTATTATTTCAACCAAAAACTGGAAATTTTCAAGTGAACATTTTCTGCAGTGATTTTTCATTCCTGGATCGAAGGGATTTTTTTGGTCAATTAAAGTGGCCAAAATTTTTTCAATCAACTCTACACGTAACTACAGTGGGAAAACAATATTCAACCCGCAGGGTGATTTTTAAATTGCTGGGTGCCTTTTATTGCTTTAGACATAGCAGCGATGGGCTGTACATCCCAAGAACCTCTGTCTTCTTTCATTTCAGCAATCCTAGTTGGTGAGTACAAGTTCAATGCTGAGGGTGCCTGTCACAGTACCAATATCATGGTTATTTTACTCTTTCCATGGCAGCCTTCTCCTCTTTACCTCCACCTGTTTCGACTGGGAGCTCTTTGGGGATTGTCTTACTATGTGTATGTGCAGCACCTTGCACCCTGGGGCCATGATCCATGACTGGAGCTGCTCACTGACAGTGTAACACTAATTATTGATTTGTATACAGCCCAGTCCTGCCCGCTGCGGTAAAAATAAATAACTAATAAATAACCCCAGTTCCTGCTCAAAGGCACTTACAATCTAAGTACAACAAATAATAACCCTCACCTGTTTGTGCAGAGAAGCAGCAGTGACATCTAGTGGTCAGAGTAATTCCCATTGCTGGGGTACAGGCAATTTTAACAACTGTGTAATAATAACACAACTGCTACAGAGGTTAGATCCCAAAGTGCTTTACAAACCACGTAGTCCTTATGGGAATCATTTCCCCCACTACTGAAATGCTGCCACCTCTGGAGTGAAACTCAACAGCTGTTCAGCAGCACACAAGACTGGGGATGATGTCTTAGGGGAAGAGTTGAAGCAGAATCCCCTCGCCTATTGGAATTGCACAGGGCATTTGACGGAGGCAAACTGTAGCCCCCCCCCGCCCCACCCTCCAAACTGTAATTTGAACAGACTCAGACCTCCACCATTAAAGAAGCATCATGGGATTTGTAATGACCATAATGGGACGTTACTTTTAACTCCCAGCTAATCCTGACACTAGCAGTGGTACAGCACCCCCTGCCGGCCAGGCTGGGTCTCTGGGTTCACTTCTGCCTTAGGCAGTGATATCCCTTCTTCTCTGTCACCCGTATTGTCTGTTTCAACACTGAGGTTCATTTGAGGTCTCCCACTGGGGCACAGGCTACGCCTGTCTCCGTTCAGCTTTTATAAGCTGACACGGTCAAATCCCAGAGATTCCCAGCCAGTGATTCCTGCACTGAGCCCAGAACTTGTGACTAAGTTGGAGCAGATCTTTAGTAAGAGAGCAACTGTGTAAAAACTTCAAGTGAATTCTCGCCTCTCTGGCCTCCCAGCTCAGTCAGCACAACGCAGTCCAGACCTACAGCGTGTCCTGTTGTGAGTACTGACCCTGGAGAAAAACCCTCACTAATACATTGCGTCTGAAGGTTCTTTCCATGCCTGTAGGAGAAAACGTAAGCAATATCTCGGACTAGAGCTGAGACATTGCAAACCTAGCTCATGAAAAATATGAAAAGAAATACAAGTTTGATGTCCTTTGAAGGACGTAGAAAAGCGAAAGTTCTTTCCCTCTTTTCTAGTGGGGGGGGGAAATGTTGAGTGTTTATTTCCCCTCCAAAACTGAATGAAATCCTCCCTCTCCCCCAAAAAAATCAGTATTTCTATTTTGAGTCCCATCCCGCCATCAAAAAATGAAAAATTTCAGCCAAACTAAAACTTTCATTTTGGTTAAAATGGCATTTCCCATTAAAAATCAGCTTTGAACAGGAGTTTTCAGCCAGCTGGAGTTTGAGTTTTCAGAACTAACAACACCTTTGTTCCCATCTCTCCCGCCAGAAGGTCTCCGGGTGCAAACTCTGCCCCAGGGACTGGCAGCTGCA